>NW_028270152.1:39719074-39751574 GCF_037043375.1 Chiloscyllium plagiosum
CGGGGAAGTGTGTGTGTGGGCGGGGAAGTGTGTGTGTGGGGGGAGAGGAGTGTGGGGGGGGAGAGGAGTGTGGGGGGAGTATGGGTTGGGGGGAAGTGTGTCTGTGTGTGTGGGGGGAGTGTGAGGAAAGTGTGTGTTTGTGTGTGGGGGGAGAGTGTTTGTGTGGTGGGAGAGTGTGTGTGTGTGGGGGGGGGGGAGTGTGTGTGTGTGTTTGCATGTGGTGGGAGAGTGTGTGTGGGGGTGGGAGAGTGTGTGTGGGGGGGGTGTGTGTGTGTGAGGGGTAAGTGTGTGGGGGGGGGGAAGAGTGTGTGTGTGCGGGGGGGAAGTGTGTGTGTGTGTGTGTGGGTGGGGAATGTGTGTGCGTGGGGGGGGGGGAAGTGTGTGCGTGGGGGCATGTGTGTGCATGTGTGTGGGGGGGAAGTGTGTGTGTGTGGGGATGTGTGTGTGTGTGGGGGAGGAGAGGAGTGTGCGGGGACAGGAGTGTGGGGGGAGTATGGGTTGGGGGGAAGTGTGTCTGTGTGTGTGTGTGGGGTGTGTGTGTGTGGGGTGTGTGTGTGTGGGGGGTGTGTGTGTGGGGGGTGTGTGTGTGGGGGGTGTGTGTGTGGGGGGGGGTGTGTGTGGGGGGGGGTGTGTGTGGGGGGGGTGTGTGTGGGGGGGGTGTGTGTGGGGGGGGTGTGTGTGGGGGGTGTGTGTGTGGGGGGGGTGTGTGTGGGGGGGTGTGTGTGGGGGGGGTGTGTGTGGGGGGGGTGTGTGTGGGGGGGGTGTGTGGGGGGGGTGTGTGGGGGGGGTGTGTGGGGGGGGTGTGTGTGGGGGGGTGTGTGTGTGGGGGGGGGTGTGTGGGGGGGGGGTGTGTGTGGGGGGGGGTGTGTGGGGGGGGGGGTGTGTGGGGGGGGTGTGTGTGGGGGGGGGTGTGTGTGGGGGGGGTGTGTGTGGGGGGGGTGTGTGTGGGGGGGGTGTGTGTGGGGGGGGTGTGTGTGGGGGGGGTGTGTGTGGGGGGGGTGTGTGTGGGGGGGGTGTGTGTGGGGGGGTGTGTGTGGGGGGGGTGTGTGTGGGGGGGGTGTGTGTGGGGGGGGTGTGTGTGGGGGGGGTGTGTGTGGGGGGGGTGTGTGTGGGGGGGGGGTGTGTGTGGGGGGGGGGGTGTGTGGAGGGGGGGTGTGTGTGGGGGGGGTGTGTGTGGGGGGGGTGTGTGGGGGGGGTGTGTGTGGGGGGGTGTGTGTGGGGGGGGTGTGTGTGGGGGGGTGTGTGTGGGGGGGGTGTGTGTGGGGGGGTGTGTGGGGGGGGGTGTGTGTGGGGGGGGTGTGTGTGGGGGGGGTGTGTGTGGGGGGGGGTGTGTGTGGGGGGGGGTGTGTGTGGGGGGGGATGTGAGTGTGTGTGGGGGAGGAGAGGAGTGTGCGGGGAGGGGAGTGTGGGGGGAGTATGGGTTGGGGGGAAGTGTGTCTGTGTGTGTGGGGGGAGTGTGAGGAAAGTGTGTGTTTGTGTGTGGGGGAGAGTGTTTGTGTGGGGGGGGAGTGTGTGTGTGTGTGTGTTTGCGTGTGGTGGGAGAGTGTGTGTGTGGGGGGGAGTGTGTGTGTGTGTTTGCGTGTGGTGGGAGAGTGTGTGTGGGGGGGGATGTATGTGTGGGGGGGTGTGAGTGGGGGTGGTGGGGGAGTGTGTGTGTGTGAAAGAGTGGTGGGGGAAGTGGGGGGAGTGAGAGAGAGTGGGGAGAGTGTGGGTGTGTGTGGTGGGGGGAAGTGTGTGTGTTTGGGGGGAGGGAAGTGCGTGTGTGTGTGTGGGGGGGGCGGAGTGTGTGTGGGGGGCGGAGTGTGAGCGGGGGGGCGGAGTGTGAGCGGGGGGCGGAGTGTGAGCGGGGGGCGGAGGGTGTGCGGGGGGCGGAGGGTGTGCGGGGGGCGGAGGGTGTGCGGGGGGCGGAGGGTGTGCGGGGGGCGGAGGGTGTGCGGGGGGCGGACGGTGTGCGGGGGGCGGACGGTGTGCGGGGGGCGGACGGTGTGCGGGGGGCGGAGGGTGTGCGGGGGGCGGAGGGTGTGCGGGGGGCGGAGGGTGTGCGGGGGGCGGAGGGTGTGCGGGGGGCGGAGGGTGTGCGGGGGGCGGAGGGTGTGCGGGGGGCGGAGGGTGTGCGGGGGGCGGAGGTGTGTGCGGGGGGCGGAGGTGTGTGCGGGGGGCGGAGGTGTGTGCGGGGGGCGGAGGTGTGTGCGGGGGGCGGAGGTGTGTGCGGGGGGCGGTGGTGTGTGGGGGGGCGGTGGTGTGTGGGGGGGCGGTGGTGTGTGGGGGGGCGGTGTGTGCGTGGGGGGGGCGTGCGTGGGGGGGGTGTGCGTGGGGGGTTGTGCGTGGGGGGGTGTGTGAGTGTGTGTGTGGGGGGGGTGTGTGTGTGGGGGTGTGGGGGGTGTGTGTGTGTGGGGGTGTGGGGGGGATGAGTGTGGGGGGTGTGTGTGGGGGGGTGTGCGTGGGGGGGGAATGTGTGTGAGGGGTAAGTGTGGGGGGGGGAAGTGTGTGTGTGTGGGGGGATGTGTGTGTGTGTGTGTGTGGGGAGGGAGAAGTGTGTGTGGGGAGGGGGAATTGTGTGCATGTGTGTGTGGGGGGGAAGTGTGTGTGGGCGGGGAAGTGTGTGTGGGCAGGGAAGTGTGTATGGGCGGGGGGTGGAAGTTTGTATGTGTGTGTGTGTGGGGGGAGAAGAGTGTGTGTGTGTGTGTGTGTGGGGGGAGAAGTGTGTGTGTGTGGGGGGGAAGTGATGTGTGGGGGGAAAGTGTGTGTGTGTGTGAGGGGTAAGTGTGTGGGGGGGGAAGTGTGTGTGTGTGCAGGGGGGGGAAGTGTGTGTGTGTGGGCGGGGAAGTGTGTGTGTGGGCGGGGAAATGTGTGTGTGGGCGGGGAAGTGTGTGTGTGTGGGCGGGGAAGTGTGTGTGTGTGGGCGGGGAAGTGTGTGTGTGTGGGCGGGGAAGTGTGTGTGTGGGCGGGGAAGTGTGTGTGTGGGCGGGGAAGTGTGTGTATGGGGGGGGAAGTGTGTGTATGGGGGGGGGAAGTGTGTGCGTGGGGGGGGGGAAGTGAGTGCGTGGGGGGGGGGAAGTGAGTGCGTGGGGGGGGGGAAGTGAGTGCGTGGGGGGGGGGGAAGTGTGTGCGTGGGGGGGGGGGAAGTGTGTGCGTGGGGGGGGAAGTGTGTGCGTGGGGGGGGAAGTGTGTGCGTGGGGGGGGAAGTGTGTGCGTGGGGGGGGAAGTGTGTGCGTGGGGGGGGGGGAAGTGTGTGCGTGGGGGGGGAAAGTGTGTGCGTGGGGGGGGGGAAAGTGTGTGCGTGGGGGGGGGGGAAGTGTGTGCGTGGGGGGGGGGGAAGTGTGTGCGTGGGGGGGGGAAGTGTGTGCGTGGGGGGGGGAAGTGTGTGCGTGGGGGGGGGAAGTGTGTGCGTGGGGGGGGGAAGTGTGTGCGTGGGGGGGGGGAAGTGTGTGCGTGGGGGGATGTGTGTGTGTGGGGGGGGGGGGAGTGTGGGGGGAGAGGAGTGTGGGGGGAGTATGGGTTGGGGGGAAGTGTGTCTGTGTGTGTGTGGGGGGAGTGTGAGGAAAGTGTGTGTTTGTGAGTGGGGGGAGAGTGTTTGTGTGGTGGGAGAGTGTGTGTGTGTGGGGGGGGGGGAGTGTGTGTGTGTGTTTGCGTGTGGTGGGAGAGTGTGTGTGGGGTGGGAGAGTGTGTGTGGGGGGGGTGTGTGTGTGTGTGTGAGGGGTAAGTGTGTGGGGGGGGGGAAGAGTGTGTGTGTGCGGGGGGAAAGTGTGTGTGTGTGTGTGGGTGGGGAATGTGTGTGCGTGGGGGGGGGGGAAGTGTGTGCGTGGGGGCATGTGTGTGCATGTGTGTGGGGGGGAAGTGTGTGTGTGTGGGGATGTGTGTGTGTGTGGGGGAGGAGAGGAGTGTGCGGGGAGAGGAGTGTGGGGGGAGTATGGGTTGGGGGGAAGTGTGTCTGTGTGTGTGGGGTGTGTGTGTGTGTGTGGGGTGTGTGTGTGTGTGGGGTGTGTGTGTGTGTGGGGTGTGTGTGGGGGGGGTGTGTGTGGGGGGGGTGTGTGTGGGGGGGGTGTGTGTGGGGGGGGGTGTGTGGGGGGGGGTGTGTGGGGGGGGGTGTGTGGGGGGGGGTGTGTGTGGGGGGGGTGTGTGTGGGGGGGGGTGTGTGTGGGGGGGTGTGTGGGGGGTGTGTGTATGGGGGGTGTGTGTGGGGGGGGGGGGAAGTGTGTGTGTGTGCGGGGGGGAAGTGTGTGTGTGCGGGGGGGGAAAGTGTGTGTGTGGGCGGGGAAGTGTGTGTGTGGGCGGGGAATGTGTGTGCGTGGGGGGGGGGGGAAGTGTGTGCGTGGGGGCATGTGTGTGCATGTGTGTGGGGGGGAAGTGTGTGTGTGTGGGGATGTGAGTGTGTGTGGGGGAGGAGAGGAGTGTGCGGGGAGAGGAGTGTGGGGGGAGTATGGGTTGGGGGGAAGTGTGTCTGTGTGTGTGGGGGGAGTGTGAGGAAAGTGTGTGTTTGTGTGTGGGGGAGTGTGTTTGTGTGGGGGGGGAGTGTGTGTGTGTGTGTGTTTGCGTGTGGTGGGAGAGTGTGTGTGGGGGGGGATATATGTGTGGGGGGGTGTGAGTGGGGGTGGGGGGGGGGAGTGTGTGTGTGTGAAAGAGTGGTGGGGGAAGTGGGGGGAGTGAGAGAGAGTGGGGAGAGTGTGTGTGTGTGTGGTGGGGGGAAGTGTGTGTGTTTGGGGGGAGGGAAGTGCGTGTGTGTGCGTGTGGTGGGCGGAGTGCGTGTGGGGGGCGGAGTGTGAGCGGGGGGCGGAGTGTGAGCGGGGGGCGGAGTGTGAGCGGGGGGCGGAGTGTGAGCGGGGGGCGGAGTGTGAGCGGGGGGCGGAGTGTGAGCGGGGGGCGGAGGGTGTGCGGGGGGCGGAGGGTGTGCGGGGGGCGGAGGGTGTGCGGGGGGCGGAGGGTGTGCGGGGGGCGGAGGGTGTGCGGGGGGCGGAGGGTGTGCGGGGGGCGGAGGGTGTGCGGGGGGCGGAGGGTGTGCGGGGGGCGGAGGTGTGTGCGGGGGGCGGAGGTGTGTGCGGGGGGCGGAGGTGTGTGCGGGGGGCGGAGGTGTGTGCGGGGGGCGGAGGTGTGTGCGGGGGGCGGAGGTGTGTGCGGGGGGCGGAGGTGTGTGCGGGGGGCGGAGGTGTGTGCGGGGGGCGGAGGTGTGTGCGGGGGGCGGAGGTGTGTGCGGGGGGCGGAGGTGTGTGCGGGGGGGGAGGTGTGTGTGGGGGGGGGCGTGCGTGGGGGGGGCGTGCGTGGGGGGGGGCGTGCGTGGGGGGGGGGCGTGCGTGGGGGGGGCGTGCGTGGGGAGGGGCGTGCGTGGGGAGGGGCGTGCGTGGGGGGGGCGTGCGTGGGGGGGGTGTGCGTGGGGGGGGTGTGCGTGGGGGGGGTGTGCGTGGGGGGGGTGTGCGTGGGGGGGGTGTGCGTGGGGGGGGTGTGCGTGGGGGGGGTGTGCGTGGGGGGGGTGTGCGTGGGGGGGGTGTGCGTGGGGGGGGGTGTGCGTGGGGGGGGGTGTGCGTGGGGGGGGGGGTGCGTGGGGGGGGGTGCGTGGGGGGGGTGTGCGTGGGGGGGGTGTGCGTGGGGGGGGTGTGCGTGGGGGGGGTGTGCGTGGGGGGGGTGTGCGTGGGGGGGTGTGCGTGGGGGGGGTGTGCGTGGGGGGGGGTGTGCGTGGGGGGGGGTGTGCGTGGGGGGGGTGTGCGTGGGGGGGGTGTGCGTGGGGGGGGTGTGCGTGGGGGGGGTGTGCGTGGGGGGGGTGTGCGTGGGGGGGGTGTGCGTGGGGGGGGTGTGCGTGGGGGGTGTGTGCGTGGGGGGTGTGTGCGTGGGGGGGGTGTGCGTGGGGGGGTGTGCGTGGGGGGGGTGTGCGTGGGGGGGGTGTGCGTGAGGGGGGTGTGCGTGAGGGGGGTGTGCGTGAGGGGGGTGTGCGTGAGGGGGGTGTGCGTGGGGGGGGTGTGCGTGGGGGGGGTGTGCGTGGGGGGGGTGTGCGTGGGGGGGTGGTGTGTGGGGTGTGTGTGTGGGGGGGGAGTGTGTGTGTGTGAAAGAGTGGTGGGGGAAGTGGGGGGGAGTGAGAGAGAGTGGGGGAGAGTGTGTGAGAGAGTGAGAGAGTGGGGGGGGAAGTGTGTGTGAGTGTGGCGGGGAAAGTGTGTGTGGGGGGAAGTGTGTGTGTTTGGGGGGAGGGAAGTGTGTGTGTGTGTGGGGAGTGTGTGTGTGGGGGGGGTGTTGTGGGGGGGGTGTTGTGGGGGGGGGTGTAGTGGGGGGGGAAGTGTGTGTGTTTGGGGGGAAGTGTGTGTGTGTGTGTGTGTGTGGGGAGTGTGTGTGTGGGGGGGGTGTTGTGGGGGGGGTGTTGTGGGGGGGGTGTTGTGGGGGGGGTGTTGTGGGGGGGGTGTTGTGGGGGGGGTGTTGTGGGGTGTTGTGGGGGGGGGTGTTGTGGGGGGGGGGTGTTGTGGGGGGGGGGTGTTGTGGGGGGGGGGTGTTGTGGGGGGGGGTGTTGTGGGGGGGGGGTGTTGTGGGGGGGCGTGTGTGGGGGGGGGAGTATGGGTTGGGGGGAAAGTGTGTCTGTGTGTGTGGGGTGTCTGTGTGTGTGTGGGGTGTGTGTGTGGGGGGGGTGTGTGGAGGGGGTGTGTGGAGGGGGTGTGTGTGTGGGGGGGGTGTGTGTGGGGGGGGTGTGTGTGGGGGGGGTGTGTGTGGGGGGGGGTGTGTGTGGGGGGGGGTGTGTGTGTGGGGGGGTGTGTGTGGGGGGGGGTGTGTGGGGGGGGGGGGTGTGTGGGGGGGGGGTGTGTGGGGGGGGTGTGTGTGGGGGGGGGTGTGTGTGGGGGGGGGTGTGTGTGGGGGGGGGTGTGTGTGGGGGGGGGTGTGTGTGGGGGGGGGTGTGTGTGGGGGGGGGGTGTGTGTGGGGGGGGTGTGTGTGGGGGGGGGTGTGTGTGGGGGGGGGTGTGTGTGGGGGGGGGTGTGTGTGGGGGGGGGTGTGTGGGGGGGGGTGTGTGGGGGGGTGTGTGTGCGGGGGGGGGTGTGTGTGGGGGGGGTGTGTGGGGGGGGTGTGTGTGGGGGGGGTGTGTGTGGGGGGGGGTGTGTGGGGGGGGTGTGTGTGGGGGGGGGGTGTGTGGGGGGGGGTGTGTGGGGGGGGGTGTGTGGGGGGGGTTGTGTGGGGGGGGGTGTGTGTGGGGGGGGGTGTGTGTGGGGGGGGGTGTGTGTGGGGGGGGGTGTGTGTGGGGGGGGGTGTGTGTGGGGGGTGTGTGTGTGGGGGGGGTGTGTGTGGGGGGGGTGTGTGTGGGGGGGGTGTGTGTGGGGGGGGTGTGGGGGGTGTGTGTGTGTGGGGGGTGTGTGTATGGGGGGTGTGTGTGGGGGGGGAAGTGTGTGTGTGCGGGGGGGAAGTGTGTGTGTGTGCGGGGGGGAAGTGTGTGTGCGGGGGGAATGTGTGTGCGTGGGGGGGGGGGGGAAGTGTGTGCGTGGGGGCATGTGTGTGCATGTGTGTGGGGGGGAAGTGTGTGTGTGTGGGGATGTGAGTGTGCGTGGGGGAGGAGAGGAGTGTGCGGGGAGAGGAGTGTGGGGGGAGTATGGGTTGGGGGGAAGTGTGTCTGTGTGTGTGGGGGGAGTGTGAGGAAAGTGTGTGTTTGTGTGTGGGGGAGAGTGTTTGTGTGGGGGGGGGGGAGTGTGTGTGTGTGTGTGTTTGCGTGTGGTGGGAGAGTGTGTGTGTGGGGGGGGAGTGTGTGTGTGTGTTTGCGTGTGGTGGGAGAGTGTGTGTGGGGGGGGATGTATGTGTGGGGGGGTGTGAGTGGGGGTGGGGGGGGGGGGGGAGTGTGTGTGTGTGAAAGAGTGGTGGGGGAAGTGGGGGGAGTGAGAGAGAGTGGGGAGAGTGTGTGTGTGTGTGGTGGGGGGAAGTGTGTGTGTTTGGGGGGAGGGAAGTGCGTGTGTGTGTGTGTGGGGGGCGGAGTGTGTGTGGGGGGCGGAGTGTGAGCGGGGGGGCGGAGGGTGTGCGGGGGGCGGAGGGTGTGCGGGGGGCGGAGGGTGTGCGGGGGGCGGAGGGTGTGCGGGGGGCGGAGGGTGTGCGGGGGGCGGAGGTGTGTGCGGGGGGCGGAGGTGTGTGCGGGGGGCGGAGGTGTGTGCGGGGGGCGGAGGTGTGTGCGGGGGGCGGAGGTGTGTGCGGGGGGCGGAGGTGTGTGCGGGGGGCGGAGGTGTGTGCGGGGGGCGGTGGTGTGTGCGGGGGGCGGTGGTGTGTGCGGGGGGGCGGTGGTGTGTGCGGGGGGCGGTGGTGTGTGGGGGGGAGGTGTGTGTGTGGGGGGGAGGTGTGTGTGCGGGGGGGCGTGCGTGGGGGGGGTGTGCGTGGGGGGGGTGTGCGTGGGGGGGGTGTGCGTGGGAGGGGGTGTGCGTGGGGGGGGGTGTGCGTGGGGGGGGGTGTGCGTGGGGGGGGGTGTGCGTGGGGGGGGGTGTGCGTGGGGGGGGTGTGCGTGGGGGGGGTGTGCGTGGGGGGGGTGTGCGTGGGGGGGGTGTGCGTGGGGGGGGTGTGCGTGGGGGGGGTGTGCGTGGGGGGGGTGTGCGTGGGGGTGGTGTGCGTGGGGGTGGTGTGCGTGGGGGGGATGTGCGTGGGGGGGGATGTGCGTGGGGGGGGATGTGCGTGGGGGGGGTGTGCGTGGGGGGGTGTGCGTGGGGGGGGTGTGCGTGGGGGGGGTGTGCGTGGGGGGGGTGTGCGTGGGGGGGGTGTGCGTGGGGGGGTGTGCGTGGGGGGGGTGTGCGTGGGGGGGGTGTGCGTGGGGGGGGTGTGCGTGGGGGGGGTGTGCGTGGGGGGGGTGTGCGTGGGGGGGGTGTGCGTGGGGGGGGTGTGCGTGGGGGGGGTGTGCGTGGGGGGGGTGTGCGTGGGGGGTGTGTGCGTGGGGGGGGGTGTGCGTGGGGGGGGGTGTGCGTGGGGGGGGGTGTGCGTGGGGGGGGGTGTGCGTGGGGGGGGTGTGCGTGGGGGGGTGTGTGCGTGGGGGGGTGGTGTGTGGGGTGTGTGTGTGGGGGGGGGGGGGGAGTGTGTGTGTGTGAAAGAGTGGTGGGGGAAGTGGGGGGGAGTGAGAGAGAGTGGGGGAGAGTGTGTGAGAGAGTGAGAGAGTGGGGGGGGGAAGTGTGTGTGAGTGTGGCGGGGAAAGTGTGTGTGCGGGGAAGTGTGTGTGTTTGGGGGGAGGGAAGTGTGTGTGTGTGTGTGTGTGGGGAGTGTGTGTGTGGGGGGGTGTTGTGGGGGGGGGGTGTTGTGGGGGGGGGGTGTTGTGGGGGGGGTGTTGTGGGGGGGGGGTGTTGTGGGGGGGGGGTGTTGTGGGGGGGGGGGGTGTTGTGGGGGGGGGGTGTTGTGGGGGGGGGGTGTTGTGGGGGGGGGTGTTGTGGGGGGGGGCGTTGTGGGGGGGGCGTTGTGGGGGGGGTGTTGTGGGGGGGGGCGTTGTGGGGGGGGCGTTGTGGGGGGGGCGTTGTGGGGGGGGCGTTGTGGGGGGAGGGGTTTGGGGGGGGTTGTGGGGGGGGGCGTGTTGTGGGGGGGGGCGTGTTGTGGGGGGGGGCGTGTTGTGGGGGGGGCGTGTTGTGGGGGGGGCGTGTTGTGGGGGGGGCGTGTTGTGGGGGGGCGTGTGTGTGTGGGGGTGTGTGTGTGTGGGGGGGTGTGTGTGTGTGGGGGTGTGTGTGTGTGGGGGGGGGTGTGTGGGGGGGGGGTGTGTGTGGGGGGTGTGTGTGGGGGGTGTGTGTGTGGGGGGTGTGTGTGTGAGGGGTGTGTGTGTGAGGGGTGTGTGTGTGGGGGGTGTGTGTGTGGGGGTGTGTGTGTGGGGGGTGTGTGTGGGGGGGTGTGTGTGGGGGTGTGTGTGGGGGTGTGTGTGGGGGTGTGTGTGGGGGTGTGTGTGTGTGGGGGTGTGTGTGTGGGGGGGAGAGTGGGGGGGAGAGTGGGGGGGGAAGTGGGGGGGGAGTGGGGGGGGAGTGGGGGGGGAGGTGGGGGGGGAGTGGGGGGGGGGGAGTGGGGGGGGGTGTGGGGTGGGGTGGGGGAGGTGAGTGTGGGGGAGGTGAGTGTGTGGGGGGGGGGAGTGTGGGGGGGGAGTATGGGGGGGGGGGGGGAGTATGGGGGGGGAGTGTGGGCGGGGGAGTGTGGGCGGGGGAGTGTGGGCGGGGGGAGTGTGGGGGGGGGGGGGGAGTGTGGGGGGGGGGAGTGTGGGGGGGGTGGGGGTTGTGGGGGGTGTATGGAGGGTGTTGTGGAGGGGGAAGGTTTGTGTGGGGGGGGGTGTGTGGGGGGGGGAGAAATGCGTGTGTGTGTGGGGGGGGGATTTGTGTGTGTGTCGGGGGTGGCACGTGTGTGTGGGGCGGGGGGGGAGTGTGTGTGTGGGGGCAGGGGCGGAAGTGTGTGTGTGTGTGTGGGTGTGTGTGTGGGGGGGGGGGAAGTGTGTGCGTGGGGGGGGGATTTGTGTGTGTGTCGGGGGTGGCACGTGTGTGTGGGGCGGGGGGGAGTGTGTGTGTGGGGGCAGGGGCGGAAGTGTGTGTGTGTGTGTGTGTGTGTGTGTGTTTGTGGGGGGGGAGTGTGTGTGTGGGGGGAAGTGTGTGTGTGGGGGTGGAGGAGAGGAGTGTGGGGGAGGAGAGGAGTGTGTGGGGATGGGGGAATGTGGGGGAGTGGGGGGAGTGTGGGGGAGTGGGGGGTGTGGGAAGGGGTGTTGGGGGGAAGTGTGTCAGTATGTGTGGGGGGAGTGTGGGGGAAGTGTGTGTTTGTGTGCAGGGGAAGAGTGTTTGTGTCTGTGGGTGTGTGTGTGTGTGTGTGTGTGTGTGTTGGGGGGGAATGTGTGTGGTGGGGGGGGAGTGTGTGTGGTGGGGGAGTGTGAGAGTGTGTGGGGGGGGGGGGGGGAGTGTGGGGGGGAGGGTGTATGTGTGTGTGGGGGGAGTGTGTGTTGGTGGCAGAAGTGTGTGTGGGGGATGTGAGTTGGGGGGGGGGGGGGAGTGTGTATGTGTGTGTGAGAGAGTGGGGGGGGGAAGTGGGGGAGGAGTGAGATAGTGGGGGGGGGGGGGGGGGGGGGGAGTGTGAGAGAGTGGTGTGGGGGAAGTGAGAGAGTGGGGTGTGTGAGAGAGAGTGTGGGGGGGAGTGTGTGTGTGAGATAGAGTGGGGATGAAGTGTATGTGTGTGAGTATGGTGGGGAAGTGTGTGTGTGGGGGGGGGGGGGGGGGAGTGTGTGGGGGGGGAAGTGTGGGGGGGGGGAAGTGTGGGGGGGGTGTGTGTGGAGGGGGGGGAAGTGTGTGTGTTTGGGGGGAGGGAAGTGTGTGTGTTTGGGGGGAGGGAAGTGTGTGTGTTTGGGGAGAGGGAAGTGTGTGTGTGGGGAGAAGTGTGTGTGGGGAGGGAAGTGTGTGTGTTTGGGGAGAGGGAAGTGTGTGTGTGTGGGGGGGGTGAAGTGTGTGGGGGGTGAGAAGTGTGTGGGGGGTGAGAAGTGTGTGGGGGGTGAGAAGTGTGTGGGGGGTGGGAAGTGTGTGGGGGGTGGGAAGTGTGTGGGGGGTGGGAAGTGTGTGGGGGGTGGGAAGTGTGTGGGGGGTGGGAAGTGTGTGGGGGGTGGGAAGTGTGTGGGGGGTGGGAAGTGTGTGGGGGGTGGGAAGTGTGTGGGGGGTGGGAAGTGTGTGGGGGGTGGGAAGTGTGTGGGGGGTGGGAAGTGTGTGGGGGGTGGGAAGTGTGTGGGGGGTGGGAAGTGTGTGGGGGGTGGGAAGTGTGTGGGGGGTGGGAAGTGTGTGGGGGTGGGAAGTGTGTGGGGGTGGGAAGTGTGTGGGGGGTGGGAAGTGTGTGGGGGGTGGGAAGTGTGTGGGGGGTGGGAAGTGTGTGGGGGGTGGGAAGTGTGTGGGGGGTGGGAAGTGTGTGGGGGGTGGGAAGTGTGTGGGGGGGTGAAGTGTGTGGGGGGGTGAAGTGTGTGGGGGGTGGGAAGTGTGTGGGGGGCGGGAAGTGTGTGGGGGGCGGGAAGTGTGTGTGTGTGGGGGGGGGGGAAGTGGGTGTGTGTGGGGGGGGGATGTGTGTGTGCAGCAGGGGGAAGAGTGTGTGCAGCAGGGGGAAGAGTGTGTGTGTGGGTGAGGGGGTGGTGAGTGTGTGTGTTTGGGGGGGGGGGGAGGGATGTGTGTGTGTGTGTGGGCGGGGAAGAGTGAGTGTGTGGGGGGGGAAGAGTGTGTGTGTGAGTGTGAGGGGGTGTGGGGGAAGTGTGTGTGTGGGTGTGTGTAGGGTGTGTGTGTGTGCGGGGGGAAGTGTGTGTGGGGGGGAGGTGTGTGTGTGTGTGTGCGTGTGCGTGTGAAGTCTGTGTGTGTGTGTGTGGGAAGTGTGTGGGGGTGTGTGTGTGCGTGGGGGTGTGGGGGGTGTATGTGAGGGCGGGTGTGTATGTGGGGGGGTTGTATGTGGGGGGGTTGTATGTGGGGGGGGTTGTATGTGGGGGGGTTGTATGTGGGGGGTGGGGAGTGTGAGAGAGTGGGGTGTGTGTGAGACAGTGGGAGGGAATTGTGAGAGTGGGGGGGAAGTGTGTGTGTGGAGGGGGAAGAGTGTGTGTTGGGGGGGGGGGAGTGAGAGAGAGTGTGGGGGGGGGGGGAGTGAGAGAGAGAGTGGGGGGTTGTGAGAGAGTGGAGGGAAATGTGAGTGAGAGTGGGCGGGGGGGGAGAGTGTGTGCGTGTGTGGCGGAGAAAGAGTGTGTATGTGGGGGGGGGGGGGGGGGGGAGAGTGTGGGGTGAAGTAGTGTGGGGGGGAAGCCGGGGGGAGAAATATGGGGGGGAGAAGTGGGGGGTAGAGTGTGTGGGGGCGAGTGGGGGGGTGGAGTGTGTCTGTGTGTGGGAGGTGGGAGTGGGGGGGGGGGGAGGCGAGTGGGGGGGGGGGGAAGGCGAGTGGGGGGGAAAGGCGAGTGGGGGGGGAAAGGCGAATGGGGGGGGAAAGGCGAATGGGGGGGGAAAGGCGAATGGGGGGGGGAAAGGCGAGTGGGGGGGGAAAGGCGAGTGGGGGGGGAAAAGGCGAGTGGGGGGGGAAAGGCGAGTGGGGGGGGAAAGGCGAGTGGGGGGGGAAAGGCGAGTGGGGGGGGAAAGGCGAGTGGGGGGGGAAAGGCGAGTGGGGGGGAAAGGCGAGTGGGGGGGAAAGGCGAGTGGGGGGGAAAGGCGAGTGGGGGGGGGGAAGGCGAGTGGGGGGGGAAGGCGAGTGGGGGGTGGAAGGCGAGTGGGGGGTGGAAGGCGAGTGGGGGGTGGAAGGCGAGTGGGGGGTGGAAGGCGAGTGGGGGGGAAAGGCGAGTGGGGGGGAAAGGCGAGTGGGGGGGAAAGGCGAGTGGGGGGGAAAGGCGAGTGGGGGGGAAAGGCGAGTGGGGGGGAAAGGCGAGTGGGGGGGAAAGGCGAGTGGGGGGAAAGGCGAGTGGGGGGGGGAAGGCGAGTGGGGGGGGGAAGGCGAGTGGGGGGGGGAAGGCGAGTGGGGGGGGGAAGGCGAGTGGGGGGGGCGAAGGCGAGTGGGGGGGCGAAGGCGAGTGGGGGGGGGCGAAGGCGAGTGGGGGGGGGAGGCGAGTGGGGGGTGGGAAGGCGGGGTGGGAAGGCGGGGGGGGAAGGGGAGTGGGGGGAGGAAGGGGAATGGGGGGGAAGGGGAGTGGGGGGGGGAAGGGGAGGAAGGGGAGTGGGGGGGTTGGGGCGGCAGGGCTTCGTGGGTGGGGAGGGAAGGGGGAGTGGGCGTAGTGTGTGGGGCTGGGGGGAGGGGGAGTGGGGATGGTGTGTGGGGATGTGTGTGTGTGTGTCTGGGGAATGCGTGGGGAGGCTTTGTGTGTGTATGTGAGGGAAATGTGTGGGTGTGTGTGTGGGGGGGGGATGTGAGTGTGTGGGGGGGGGGGAAGTGTGTGTGAGAGAGTGGGGAGGGAAGTGTGTGAGATAGTGGGGGGAGTGAGATCGTTGGGGGGAGAGTGAGATCGTTAGGGGGAGAGTGAGATAGTGGGGGGGGAGAGTGAGATAGTGGGGGGGAGAGTGAGATAGTGGGGGGGAGAGTGAGATAGTGGGGGGGAGAGTGAGATAGTGGGGGGGAGAGTGAGATAGTGGGGGGGAAGAGTGAGATAGTGGGGGGGAAGAGTGAGATAGTGGGGGGGGGGAAGAGTGAGATAGTGGGGGGGGAGTGAGATAGTGGGGGGGAGTGAGATAGTGGGGGGGAGTGAGATAGTGGGGGGGAGTGAGATAGTGGGGGGGAGTGAGATAGTGGGGGGGGGGGGGAGTGAGATAGTGTGGGGGGGGAGTGAGATAGTGGGGGGGGGAGTGAGATAGTGGGGGATGGAGTGAGATAGTGGGGGGGGGGCGGGGAGTCAGGGGGAGAAATATGGGGGGGAGAAGTGGGGGTAGTGTGTGTGGGGGCGAGTGGGGGGAGGAGTGTGTCTGTGTGTGGGTGGGAGGGGGGAGTGTGGGGTGGGAGTGTGGGGGGGGAAGGGGGATGGGGAGTGGGGGAGAAGGGGGAATGGGAGGAAGAGGAGTGGGCTGGGAAGGGGATTGGGGGGAAGGGGAGTGGGGGGGGAAGGGGAGTGGGGGGGGAAGGGGAGTGGGGGGGAAGGGGAGTGGGGGGGGGGAAGGGGAGTGGGGGGGGGAGGGGAGTGGGGGGGGAAGGGGAGTGGGGGGGGAAGGGGAGTGGGGGGGGAAGGGGAGTGGGGGGGGAAGGGGAGTGGGGGGGGAAGGGGAGTGGGGGGGGAAGGGGAGTGGGGGGGGAAGGCGAGTGGGGGGGGAAGGCGAGTGGGGGGGGAAGGCGAGTGGGGGGGGAAGGCGAGTGGGGGGGAAGGCGAGTGGGGGGGGAAGGCGAGTGGGGGGTGAAGGCGAGTGGGGGGGGAGGGCGAGTGGGGGGGGAGGGCGAGTGGGGGGGGAGGGCGAGTGGGGGGGGAGGGCGAGTGGGGGGGGAAAGGCGAGTGGGGGGGGAAAGGCGAGTGGGGGGGGAAGGCGAGTGGGGGGGGGAAAAGGCGAGTGGGGGGGGGAAAGGCGAGTGGGGGGGGAAAGGCGAGTGGGGGGGGGAAGGTGAGTGGGGGGGGGGAAAGGCGAGTGGGGGGGGAAAGGCGAGTTGGGGGGGGAAAGGCGAGTGGGGGGGGAAAGGCGAGTGGGGGGGAAAAGGCGAGTGGGGGGGGAAGGCGAGTGGGGGGGGAAAGGCGAGTGGGGGGGGAAAGGCGAGTGGGGGGGGAAAGGCGAGTGGGGGGGGAAGGGGAGTGGGGGGGGAAGGGGAGTGGGGGGGAAGGGGAGTGGGGGGGAAGAATGGGAGTGGGGGAGGGAGAAGGGGGGGAGAAGGGTAGTGGGGGGGGAGAAGGGGAGTGGGGGGGGAAGGGGCTGGGGGGGAAGTGGCGGCAGGGGTTGGTGGGTGGGGAGGGTAGGGGGAGTGGGCGTAGTGTGTGGGGCTGGGGGGGGAAGGGGGAGTGGGTATGATGTGTGGGGATGTGGGTGTGTGTCTGGGGAATGCATGGGGAGGCTGTGTGTGTGTTTGTGTATGTGGGGGAAATGTGTGGGTGTGTGTGTGGGGGGGATGAGAGTGAGAGAGTGGGGAGGGAAGTGTGTGAGATAGTGGGGGGAAGTGAGATGGTGGGGGGGAGTGAGATAGTGGGGGGGGAGTGAGATAGTGGGGGGGGAGTGAGATAGTGGGGGGGGGAGTGAGATAGTGGGGGGGGGAGTGAGATAGTGGGGGGGGGAGTGAGATAGTGGGGGGGGAGTGAGATAGTGGGGGGGGAGTGAGATAGTGGGGGGGAGTGAGATAGTGGGGGGGGGAGTGAGATAGTGGGGGGGGAGTGAGATAGTGGGGGGGGAGTGAGATAGTGGGGGGGGAGTGAGATAGTGGGGGGGGGAGTGAATAGTGGGGGGGGGAGTGAATAGTGGGGGGGGGAGTGAATAGTGGGGGGGGGAGTGAATAGTGGGGGGGGGAGTGAGATAGTGGGGGGGGAGTGAGATAGTGGGGGGGGGAGTGAGATAGTGGGGGGGGGAGTGAGATAGTGGGGGGGGGAGTGAGATAGTGGGGGGGGGGAGTGAGATAGTGGGGGGGGGGGGAGTGAGATAGTGGGGGGGGGGGGGAGTGAGATAGTGGGGGGGGAGTGAGATAGTGGGGGGGAGTGAGATAGTGGGGGGGAGTGAGATAGTGGGGGGGGGGAGAGTGAGATAGTGGGGGGGGGGGAGTGAGATAGAGGGGGGGAGTGAGATGGGGTGGGAGTGAGATAGGGGGGGGAGTGAGATGGGGGGGGAGTGAGATGGGGGGGAGTGAGATAGAGGGGGGGAGTGAGATGGGGGAGTGAGATAGTGGGGGGGGAGTGAGATAGTGGGGGGGGGGGGAGTGAGATAGTGGGGGGGGGGAGTGAGATAGTGGGGGGGGAGTGAGATAGTGGGGGGGGAGTGAGATAGTGGGGGGGAGTGAGATAGTGGGGGGGGGGGAGTGAGATAGTGGGGTGGAGTGAGAGAGAGTGTGTGGGGTGTGAGAGAGAGTGTGGGGGGTGAGAGAGAGAGTGGGGTGGGGGAAGTGTGTGTGTGTGTGTGGCGGGGGAAGTGTGTGTGGGGGGGAGTGTGTGTGTGTGGGTGGGGGGGGGGGGAGTGTGTGTGTGTGGGGGGGGGCAGTGTGTGTGTGTGAGAGTGGGGGGGAGTGTGTGAGAGTGGGGGTTGAAGTGTATGAGAGAGTGTGGGGAGTGGGAGTGTGGGTGGGGGAAGTGTGAGTGAGAGTGCGGGGGAAGTGTATGTGGGGGGGGAAGTTTGGGTGGGGAAGAAGTGTTGGGGGGAAGTCGGGGGGAGAATTGCGGGGGGGAAAAGTGGGGGGCGAGGAGTGTGTGTGAGTGTGTGGTGGGGGAGTGTGTGTCTGTGTGTGTGTGTGGGGGGGGGGAGTGTGTGTGTGGGGGGGGAAAGAGTGTGAGGGAAGGGGCGGCAGGGGGAAATGGGGGGTGGGGGGGAGGGGGAGTGGGCGTAGTGTGTGGGGCTGGGGGGGAAGGGGGAGTGGGGTGGTGTGAGGGGATGTGGGTGTGTGTCTGGGGAATGTGTGGGGAGGCTGTGTGCGTGTGTGGGGGGGAAATGTGTGTGGGCGCGGGGTGTGTGGGCGGGGGGTGTGTGTGGGGGCGGGGGGTGCGTGTGGGGACGGGGGGGTGCGTGTGTGGGCGGGGTGTGTGTGTGTGGGCGGGGTGTGTGTGTGGGGGCGGGGTGTGTGTGTGGGGGCGGGGTGTGTGTGTGGGGGCGGGGTGTGTGTGTGGGGGCGGGGTGTGTGTGTGGGGGCGGGGTGTGTGTGTGGGGGCGGGGTGTGTGTGTGGGGGCGGGGTGTGTGTGTGGGGGCGGGGTGTGTGTGTGGGGGCGGGGTGTGTGTGTGGGGGCGGGGTGTGTGTGTGGGGGCGGGGTGTGTGTGTGGGGGCGGGGTGTGTGTGTGGGGGCGGGGTGTGTGTGTGTGGGGGCGGGGTGTGTGTGTGTGGGGGCGGGGTGTGTGTGTGTGGGGGCGGGGTGTGTGTGTGTGGGGGCGGGGTGTGTGTGTGTGGGGGCGGGGTGTGTGTGTGGGCGGGGTGTGTGTGTGGGCGGGGTGTGTGTGTGTGGGCGGGGTGTGTGTGTGTGGGCGGGGTGTGTGTGTGTGGGGGCGGGGTGTGTGTGTGTGGGGGCGGGGTGTGTGTGTGGGGGCGGGGTGTGTGTGTGTGTGGGGGCGGGGTGTGTGTGTGCGGGCGGGGTGTGTGTGTGCGGGCGGGGTGTGTGTGTGCGGGCGGGGTGTGTGTGTGCGGGCGGGGTGTGTGTGTGCGGGCGGGGTGTGTGTGCGGGCGGGGTGTGTGTGCGGGCGGGGTGTGTGTGGGCGGGCGGGGTGTGTGGGGGCGGGCGGGGTGTGTGTGGGCGGGCGGGGTGTGTGTGGGCGGGCGGGGTGTGTGTGGGCGGGGTGTGTGTGTGTGGGCGGGGTGTGTGTGTGTGGGCGGGGTGTGTGTGTGTGTGTGGGCGGGGTGTGTGTGTGGGCGGGGTGTGTGTGTGGGCGGGGTGTGTGTGTGGGCGGGGTGTGTGTGTGGGCGGGGTGTGTGTGTGGGCGGGGTGTGTGTGTGGGCGGGGTGTGTGTGTGGGCGGGGTGTGTGTGTGGGCGGGGTGTGTGTGTGGGCGGGGTGTGTGTGTGGGCGGGGTGTGTGTGTGGGCGGGGTGTGTGTGTGGGCGGGGTGTGTGTGTGGGCGGGGTGTGTGTGTGGGCGGGGTGTGTGTGTGGGCGGGGTGTGTGTGTGGGCGGGGTGTGTGTGTGGGCGGGGTGTGTGTGTGGGCGGGGTGTGTGTGTGGGCGGGGTGTGTGTGTGGGCGGGGTGTGTGTGTGGGCGGGGTGTGTGTGTGGGCGGGGTGTGTGTGTGGGCGGGGTGTGTGTGTGGGCGGGGTGTGTGTGTGGGCGGGGTGTGTGTGTGGGCGGGGTGTGTGTGAGGGCGGGGTGTGTGTGAGGGCGGGGTGTGTGTGAGGGCGGGGTGTGTGTGTGTGGGCGGGGTGTGTGTGTGGGCGGGGTGTGTGTGTGGGCGGGGTGTGTGTGTGGGCGGGGTGTGTGTGTGGGCGCGGGGTGTGTGTGTGCGGGCGGGGTGTGTGTGGGCGGGGTGTGTGTGGGCGGGGTGTGTGTGGGCGGGGTGTGTGTGTGTGGGCGGGGTGTGTGTGTGTGGGCGGGGTGTGTGTGTGTGGGCGGGGTGTGTGTGTGTGGGCAGGGTGTGTGTGTGTGGGCAGGGTGTGTGTGTGTGGGCGGGGTGTGTGTGTGTGGGCGGGGTGTGTGTGTGTGGGCGGGGTGTGTGTGTGGGCGGGGTGTGTGTGTGGGCGGGGTGTGTGTGTGGGCGGGGTGTGTGTGGGCGGGGTGTGTGTGTGGGCGGGGTGTGTGTGGGGGCGGGATGTGTGTGTGGGCGGGGTGTGTGTGTGGGCGGGGTGTGTGTGTGGGCGGGGTGTGTGTGTGGGCGGGGTGTGTGTGTGGGCGGTGTGTGTGTGTGGGCGGGGTGTGTGTGTGTGGGCGGGGTGTGTGTGTGTGGGCGGGGTGTGTTCTTTGTGAGAGTTATTTGGTTTGTAGTGGATATTGGTGGCCAACCTATCTGTAGAAATGGAAACAAAGATGAAAAGGTAGGGAAGACTCAGAGATGGGCCAGGTGCTGGTGAGACAGTGTTCCACAGAGAGCTGCTCTCACCGCATACCAAAATCCACATTCATTGCCATGTGTTGACAAGGAGGTCTCTGAAATGTCCACCTTTTTCCTCAACTAAGGATTCCCAGTATTGGAGTTGATAAGTCTGTCACGCATTTCAGTCTTCACCCCCTCTCTTCCCTCCCACATCAGTAATAGAGTCCTCCTTGTCCTCTAATAAAATTAGTTGTTTGTCTCCAGTTCAAGGTGTAACTATTGTTTTCATGATTAAACCTAACAAGATGACAATTTATCCCTTTATAATATAATCAGTTAAATATAATAAATAATATTTTAACCAGGCTTTGAGTCCAAAGTCTTCAGATTTTTCAATTTCTTCACCTTGACCTGTTTTGGAATATCACCTATAATAGAACAAAAGTAAGGATAATTTTGTTGTATAAATAATTCAACAGCATGCTGATTCAAAATTACACAATTTCCCTAACAAAATGGGCACTTTTCTCAGCAAGAAAAAAATGACAAAACCAGAAACACTTGCTCCTCGAAATTTGACTTTTTATGTCTCTAATTTTCTCATTATTCTTTACTGTTTTTTCCCCAAAATCACCAACTTTGAATGAAAGAATGCTTCTACAGCACATGGCACCCCTTTGTAATTTGTCCAAAGTGATTGTTCTTCACACATGTTTTGACTCGGATCTCCAGCATCTGCAGTCCTCACTTTCTCCTGTTCTAAGCTCTGTGTAAAACTTTGTAGAATTACACTGTCAACTGAACGCCGTAGTTTCCATATCAGAGTTTCGGCTGCAATGATTGATTACTGTGGCAATAATTTCATAACAACACTCAATGGTAGATATGATTAGTTCATTATATTATTGCACTTGCATTGGAATTCTATTGACAATAGTTTCCAAAACATCAGGTAAATAATAAACAACAGGTATGGCTTGGATGATCACTATGATCAACACTGACAAAAAAATTACTATTGTCTTTTCTTTGCAATCTTAGAATTACAGAGATACAGTACCATCCTCTGGAGAAGTGTATCAGTGACCATAAATCTGATTTTGTATGGTTAAGAACGGGAGGCCGTGCCCATTTCTCAAGAGGAAATTGGAGAATCAATTATGCACATAACAGAACAGGAAATCTATGCCACAATAGATTTTTTCACTGTTTACAGAGTTGATTACTTTAAACTGTGCATATATTTCTCTGAGGCAAAATTCTGAATTTGTCAACATTAAGATTAAAGCTCAATTACATTCTCAACCTTATAACCAGATCCTTTCATGGCTTCAATCCTCTCCAGTTATAAAGCTTTCTCTAGCCCGATAGCTCTCTAGGCTGTTTTAATTCTGACATCTTCTGCATCCCCTATCTTTAATCATTCCTCCATTGGCAGCCATGTCTTCGGTTGCCTAAATCATAAGTATCTCCAATTCTCTACTTTTTTCTCTCTCGCTCTCTTTTCCTTTTAGGCAAAGTATTTTCCAATTTGACCAAGGTTTTGGATACCTGTCTCAAAATCTTTTTGTGTTGTTGACTACTAAGTTTTGTTTGATAATTCTCCCGTGAAGCACCTAAAGATGCTTCACAACGTTCGAAGTTCTGTGTAAATAGCGGTAGGTTTTTTTTTTAAAGAGTATAACTTTGTTTTGAAGTCTTGCAGTGTAAATTAGCTCTTGCCAGAGAGGATCATTATGACAAACATATCATTGTGTTGAGAATTGTTTTGCAAGAAGATGGTTTCTTGTCTCACTGAGGGCACATCGATTATTCAGTTTCATAGCTGGTGCTTCACTTTCTGTACCATATTGAAAAGATGTTCTCAACTCAATAGTAAAACTTGCTGTTTCCTCCAGACCAAAGGGGTAGCCATGGGCACACGTATGGGCCCCAACTATGCCTGTTTCTTTGTTGGCTACATAGAACAGTCGATCTTCCGTAATTACACCGGCACCACTCCCCACCTCTTCCTCCGCTACATTAATGACTGCATTGGCGCCATCTCATGCTCCCGCGAGGAGGTTGAGCAATTCATCAACTTGACCAACACATTCCACCCTGACCTTAAATTTACCTGGACCATCTCTGACACCTCCCTCCCCTTCCTGGACCTCTCCATCTCCATTAATGACGACTGACTTGACACTGACATTTTTTACAAACCCACCGACTCCCACAGCTACCTGGATTATACCTCTTCCCACCCTACCTCTTGCAAAAATGCCATCCCGTATTCCCTATTCCTCCGCCTCCGCCGTATCTGCTCCCAGGACCAGTTCCCACCACAGAACACACCAGATGGCCTCCTTCTTTAGAGACTGCAATTTCCCTTCCCACATGGTTAAAGATGCCCTCCAACACATCTTGTCCACATCCCGCACCTCCGCCCTCAGACCCCACCCCTCCAACTGTAACAAGGACAGAATGCCCCTCGTGCTCACCTTCCACCCTACCAACCTTCGCGTAAACCAAATCATCCGCCGACATTTCCGCCACCTCCAAAAAGACCCCAACACCAGGGATATATTTCCCTCCCCACCCTTTTCCGCCTTCCGCAAAGACCGCTCTCTCCGTGACTACCTGGTCAGGTCCACGCCCCCCTACAACCCACCCTCCCATCCTGGCACTTTCCCCTGCCACCGCAGGAATTGCAAAACCTGCGCCCACACCTCCTCCCTCACCTCCATCCAAGGCCCTAAAGGAGCCTTCCACATCCATCAAAGTTTTACCTACACATCCACTAATATCATTTATTGCATCCGTTGCTCCCGATGTGGTCTCCTCTACATTGGGGAGACTGGACGCCTCCTAGCAGAGCGCTTTAGGGAACATCTCCGGGACACCCGCACCAATCAACCACACTGCCCCGTGGCCCAACATTTCAACTCCCCCTCCCACTCTGCCGAGGACATGGAGGTCCTGGGCCTCCTTCACCGCCGGTCCCTCATCACCAGACGCCTGGAGGAAGAACGCCTCATCTTCTGCCTCGGAACACTTCAACCCCAGGGCATCAATGTCGACTTCAACAATTTCCTCATTTCCCCTTCCCCCACCTCACCCCAGTTCCAAACTTCCAGCTAAGCACTGTACCCATGACTTGTCCTACCGGCCTATCTTGTTTTCCACCTATCCACTCCACCCTCCTCCCTGACCTATCACCTTCATCCCCTCCCCCACTCACCTATTGTACTCCATGCTACTTTCTCCCCACCCCCACCCTCCTCTAGCTTATCTCTCCACGCTTCAGGCTCTCTGCCTTTCTTCCTGATGAAGGGCTTTTGCCCGAAACATCGATTTTACTGCTCCTCGGATGCTGCCTGAACTGCTGTGCTCTTCCAGCACCACTAATCCAAAATCTGGTTTCCTGCATCTGCAGTCATTGTTTTTACCTACCTGATCAGTTCTTTGCACCAAGTTCCCCCTCTGGATCTTATAGACAACTTGTTCTCAACAGAACTAATTTTACATATTTCTTTCTCTCAGGCACAGAGTAGTTTGTGCTTTAGAATGCAAAAAACAGATGGTGTTTTAAATCTCTGAATTGTTTAGCTTTGAAGCTACAAAAAAGGAACAGATCATTAAAGCAATGGTAAACAGTGTCTCTACAGTGTTCCATAACTGAGGAGTATAAGACAATTGATTTTCTCACTGTGAAAGCTGAATATGGTTTATTTTATGTAAATAAATTCATTTTTGTTCTGAAACTGTCTCAACAGTAGGCTTTTCAGTGCATCTTTGTAACCAGGAGAATTCATGTTGTAATGTCTAATATTTCAATTTATAGAGCAATCATTTTGATTACGGACAGATGAATCAGGTCATAGATTGAACACAGATATATGTCAATTAGTATATTTGCTAAGAAGAATATGAAAGTCGTTAATGATCTGGAAGGCAAACCATGGGGTTGGGGTAGAAGAAGAGGGACATTGGAGTATCAATACGTTAATCACAAAGTTGTGCCATAGGTTAACTAAGCTATAAAGGCACATATATTCAAGGTATTATTCTAAAGCTTGACTAATCGTGAGAGATTTACATATAACTATCTTGTTTTTTAAAAAAGTTTTTGGATTTCAAAATAGGTGCAACTGGGTAAAAGGAAAGCACTGCAGATGCTAGAGCTCTGCAACAAAAAGAAGTGGACGAGAAACTCAGCAAGTCTCATAGCATCTGTGGAGAGAGAAACAGAAGTTAAATTTTAATTTGTCATGACTCTTCAGACTCAAAACATGAATTTGTTTCTCTCTTTCAACTGATGCTGCTAGACCTATTGATGTTTCTCTAGCGATTTCAGTTTTTGTTTTAAATGCAAGAGGCTAGTGGTTACTCTGTGAAAGGTTTTCTTCTTTAAACAAAAAAAGTCATTCCAGAACAGTGTTTTCAACCCAAAAATAGAGAACAGAGTTCTCAATAAACCTGTGTTACAGAATGGTGTGATCTAAGTCTATGTCTTGGAATCTCCCATACTTCTGAAATATCAGACACTGTAATCATCAATGGTCAACAGGGTGACATTGGTAGATGCATGGAAACAAATGAGCAAGGCCCCACCATTTCACTTTGTGCATAATGTTGCATAGGTTGCCCAAATGTGGAAATAGGAGCAAAATGAGGTGCGGTATTATCTTCATCAAAATTAAATGGATGACAATGGAAAAGAATAAAAAATTCAGAACAGTGAAAAACTGTTAAATTTAGTACTACATTGATGAAAATATTTTTAAGAAAGGTGAAAAAGTGAAATCTTAAAAAGATATTGTCCAAGTACAAACTTACCTGCTGGCTTCATGTCCCCGATTCGGATGATGTGAGGCCAGTGTTGTAATGTTTTAGCAAAGAAAGGATTGGTCACTCCAAGAATCACAGATGGTCTACATAAACAAAAAAGTAACAAATAGATTTTCTTAATATCAAAAAAATTTGTAATTATGCAAGTCCTGAGCATTACAATTATGAAAGACATTGTGAAATTGACAAGACGTTGCACTCACGGGGCCTGTGTTCTGGTGGTGTATTCTTTAAATTCGCTGTCATGGATAGTAAAGTATGGCCTGAAATCGCTGCAGTATTTCAACGGGGAGACACAGCTGTGAAAGAGGCCACCAAATGAACTACTGAGAAGCACATTTTTACCTGGTAATTCGGCATGAAATCTTAATTATTGGATATGACTGTAACTCTATTAAAATTAATTGTTCTTTTATTGAAATTCAACAAATTACATGACAACAGCTTAATCCCTACAAATAAAACATGTGGCAAGTCAAAATGTAACAGTTGTGCAGCACTTTTCAAAACAAAAATTAAGTTGAAACCAGTAAAAATAATTTTTAGAAACAAGTAGTAATGTTCACCTTACTTAACAGACTCCAAATATAGTTTAAGAAATTGAAACATTTTTATCGTGTGCTGTTTTTGTACATTATTATTAGGTTTCTAATTGCTCTTCCCTCTCTGCCAAACAATTGTTTTTGTTCAGTCGGCTTGTGTCAATGGAGAAGCACCAAATTACAATTGTGTGCTTTGTAATTAGAGTCATAAAGATGTTCAGCTTTGAAACAGACCCTTCGGTCCAACCTGTCCACGCCGACCAGATATCTCAACCCACTCTAGTCCCACCTGCCAGCACCCAGCCCAAATCCCTCCAAACCCTTCCTATTCATATACCCATTCAAATGCCTCTTAAATGTTACAATTGTACCAGCCTCCACCACTTCCTCTGGCAGCTCATTCCATACACATACCACCCTCTGTGTTAAATAGTTGCCCCTGAGGTCTCTTTTATATCTTTCCCCTCTCATCCTAAACCTATGTCCTCTAGTTCTGGACTCCCCGACCCCAGGGAAGAGACTTTGTCTATTTATCCTATCCATTCCCCTCAATTTTGTAAACCTCTACAAGGTCACCCCTCAGCCTCCGACGCTCCAGGGAAAACAGCCCCAGCCTGTTCAGTCTCTGCCTATAGCTCAAATCCTCCAACCATGGCAACATCCTTGTAAATCTTTTCTGAATCCTTTCAAGTTTCACAACATCTTTCCGATAGGAAGGAGACCAGAATTGCATGCAATATTCCAACAGTGGCCTAACCAATGGCCTAACCAATGTCCTGTGACCTCCCAACTCCTGTACTCAATACTCTGACCAATAAAGGAAAGCATACCAAACGCCTTCTTCACTATCCCATCTACCTGCGACTCCACTTTCAAGGAGCTATGAACCTGCACTCCAAGGTCTCTTTGTTCAGCAACACTCCCATTAGTTTCCTCAAAAGTTAAAAATCACACAACAACAGGTTATAGTCCAACAAGTTTATTTGGGAATACTAGTTTTCAGAGCACTGCTCTGAAAACTAGTAAATAATGGGGCAGGATCATAAGACACAGAGTTTATTGCAAAAGGTCAGTGTCATACAATTAAAATGATCTCTTGAACCAACCTAGATTGCCATGAAGTATTTCATCTTTTAAAGTGGGTTGCAGGTTTCAGTTCTTTAATATGGTAAATCCAGAACTTCTTTCAAGTCACATTCTTGAGATAAAATTTTATTTAAAAAAGTGACACCTCAGCTCAGACAATGTATTAAAGGTGTGAGGTTAGAGTCTGTCTGTATCCCAACTTTGAGTCTGACTGGTTTTGTTTCCAAAGTCGGAATTTATAAAATGTTATTTGGATTGACTGCCTGCAGATTGTATGCTTTTTGGGCAAAAATAGAATGTATCTGCAAATACAATTCTGCAAATGCATATTCACCCCATAGACTTGTCTGTGTGTGCGTGCGCATGTGAAGGACAGGGAGTGTGTTCATGTGAGTGTGTCAAAGTATAAGCCCATGGGTGTGGGTGTATGTGTGTATGTCTATAAATTCTGTGTCTTATAATCCTGCCCCAAGAGTCGCCTGATGAAGGAGCAGCGCTCAGAAAGCTAGTACTTACAAATAAGCCTGTTGGACTATAACCTGGTGTTGTGTGATTGTTAACTTTGTACACCACAGTCCAACACTGGTACCTCCACATAATTTCTTTAAAAGGGTTGAGCACTGTAAGATAAATATATTTTTACCTATACTGCAATCTTCTGTCCATGGACTTTAAAAAAATCACTTTTATATGGAACAGAAAAAAAACCTATCCAATTATGCCAAAATTTAAGCTAAATATTGTGGATGCTGGAAATCCCCCCCAAAAAGGCAAACCTTTTGGTTCTAAAAGAAGAGTCATAATCAATTCAAAAATCCAACCCTGGCTCAGAAATTTTGATGGCCATGTGATAGTTTTTGCAGGGTAGATATGGCCATGTGTTGGGATCACGTGGAAATAATGATTCATCTGACTGCAGGAATTGCCCTGGAAACTGAAATTTCCTTGGGGCAATTACCCAATGTCTGGAACTATTCATTTCAGTCCATTAAAGGCGGAGATATGGGAAGTTTCCAACTCATTTAAGGTACTATGTACTCAGGAAAAGAGAGGATTAAAAAATAACCCTATATCCAGGGTAACTGTGAAACTGAACCACCAACCCATCACACCTGATACCCCTGGACCCTAACCCTCAACACCTCAAATCCTCCATTCTCCCAACCCAACCTTTCGAAATACCACACAACTGTCATCGTCAGGAACAATACAAAACTTGCATCATAGTGAAAGGTATATATAATGTTAAGTTCATTGAAAAGTCACAACAGTATATTACAAGAAAGGTCTGGTATATCATTTGTAAAGTTTTATCAACAAAATGATTCCTTTACCAAACCAAGGCCAGAACGGTTTCTGATGACTCAGCAGGTGATGGTGCCATAACAACAAGAGGTTCTCCTAGTAACACAAGTTCCCAAAGCATCTGAATGTGGAAGAAAATTGGGCAAAAACACCTGCAAATCAAAGTTAAAAATCATTATGAAATTGTATAAGCTACCCTAGTCTGACACTGTCATGAACCCTGAACAAACTTTAGAGAAACATAGAGTCACAGAGATGTACAGCATAGAAACAGACCCTTCAGTCCAACTCGTCCATGCCGACCAGATATCCCAACCCAATCTTGTCCCACCTGCCAGCACCCGGCCCATATCCCTCTAAACTCTTCCTATTCATATGTCCATCCAGATGCCTTTTAAACTAGCCTCCACCACTTCCTCTGGCAGCTCATCCCATACACGTACCACCTTCTGCTTGAAAATGTTGCCCCTTAGATCTCTTTTATATCTTTCCCCTCTCACCCCAAAACCTATGCCCTCCAGTTCTGGACTCCCCTACCCCATGGCAGAGACTTTGTCTATTTATCCTATCCATGCCCCTCATAATTTTGTAAACCTCTACAAGGTCACCCCTCAGCCTCCGATGGTCCAGGGAAAAAGCTCCAGCCTATTCAACCTCTCCATATAGCTCAAGTCCTCCAACCCTGGCAACATCCTTGTAAATCTTTACTGAACCCTTTTACGTTTCACAACATCCTTCCGATAAGATGGAGACCAGAATTGCACGCAATATTCCAACAATGGCCTAACCAATGTCCTGTATAGCTGCAACATGACCTCCCAACTCCTGTACTCAATACTCTGACCAATAAAAGAAAGCAAACAAAACGCCTTCTTCACTAACCGATCGACCTGTGTCTACTTTCAAGGAGCTATGAACCTGCACTCCAAGGTCTCTTTGTTCAGCAACACTCCCTAGGACCTTACCATTAAGTGTATAAGTTCTGCGAAGATTTGCTTTCCCAAAATGGACCACCTCGCATTTATCTGAATTAAACTCCATCTGCCATTTCTTAGCCCATTGGCCCATCTGATCAAGATCCTGTTGTAATCTGTGGTAATTATCTTTGCTGTCCACTATACCTCCAATTTTGGTGTCATCTGCAAACTTACTAACTGTATCTCCTATGCTCGCATCCAAATCATTTATGTAAATGACAAAAAGTAGAGGACCCAGCACCGATCCTTGTGGCACTCCACTGGTCACAGGCCTCCAGTCTGAAAAACAACCCCCCACCACCACCCTCTTGTCTTCTACCTTTGAGCCAGTTCTGTATCCAAATGGCTAGTTCTCCCTTTATTCCATGAGACCTAACCTTACTAACCAATCTTCCACGGAGAACCTTTTGAACGCCTTAGTGAAGTCCATACAGATCACATCTACCTCTCTGCCCTCATCAATCTTCTTTGTTACTACTTCAAAAACCTCAATCATGTTCATGAGACATGATTTCCCACGCACAAAGCCATGTTGACTATCCCTAATCAGTCCTTACCTTTCCAAATATATGCACACCTGTCCCTCAGGATTCCCTCCAACAATTTGCCCACCACCGAAGTCAGGCTCACTGATCTATAGTTCCCTGGCTAGTCCTTACCACCTTTCTGAAATAATGGTACGACATTAGCCAACCTCCAGTCTTCTGGCACTTCACCTGTGACTATCAATGATACAAATATCTCATCCCAGCAATCACTTCCCTAGCTTCCCACAGAGTTCGGGATACACCTGATCAGGTCCTGGGGATTTATCCACGTGTGTTTCAGCGCTTCCATCTCTGTAATACAGACATTTTTCAAGATGTCACCATCTATTTCCCCACATTCTATATCTTCCATGTCCTTCTTCACAGTAAACACTAATGCAAGGTACTCATTTAGTACCTTGTGGCTCCACACAGAGGCAGCCTTTCTGATTTTTGAGGGACCCTATTTGCTCCCTAGTTACCCTTTTGTCCTGAATGTACTTGTAAAAACCCTTTGGATTCTCCTTAACCATAATTTACCAAAGCTATCTCATGTCCCCTTTTTTTCCCTCCTGATCTCCCTCTTAAGTATACTCCTTTTGCTTTTATACTGTAAGGATTCATTCAATCTCTCCTGTCCATATGTGACATATGCTTCTTTCTTTTCCTTAACCAAACCCTCAATTTCTTAGTCATCCAGCATTCCCCACACCTACCAGCCTTTCCTTTCATCCTAACAGGAATATACTGTCTCCTGACTCTTGTTATCTCATTTCTGAAGACTTCCTATTTTCCAGCCGTCCCTTTACCTGTGGACATTTGGTCCCAATCAGCTTTTGAAAGTGCTTGCCTAATACCGTCAAAATTAGCCTTCCTCCAACTTAAAACTTCAACTGTAGATCTGGTCTATCCTTTTCATCACTGTTTTAAAACTAATAGAATTATGGTCGCTGGCCCCAAAGTGCTCCCCCACTGACACCTCAGTCACCTGCCCTGCCTTATTTCCCAAGAGTAGGTCAAGTTTTGCACCTTTCTAGTAGGTACATCCACATACTGAATCAGAAAATTTCCTTGTACACACTTAAATTTCTCTCCATCTGAACCCTTAACACTATGTTAGTCCCAGGTTTTGTTTGCAAAGTTAAAATCCCCTACCATAACCACACTATTATTCTTACAGATCACTAAAATCTCCTTACAAACTTGTTTCTCAATTTCCCACTGACGATTAGAGGGCCTATAATACAATCCCAATAAGGTGATCATCCCTTTCTTATTCCTCAATTCCACCCAAATAACTTCCCTGGATGTATTTCTAGGAATATCCTCCCTAAGTACAGCTGTAATGCTACCCCTGATCAAAAATACTGCTCCCCCTCCTCTCTTGCTTCCGTTTCTGTCCTTCCTGTAGCATTTGTATCCTGGAACATTAAGCTGCCAGTCCTGTCCATCCCTGAGCCATATTTCTGTAATTGCTATGATATCCCAGTCCCATGTTCCTAACCATTCCCTGAATTTATCTGCTTTCTCTGTTAGGCCTCTTGCATTGAAATAAATGCAGTTCAATTTATCAGGGAGGCAAAAGTGAGAACTGCAGATGCTGGAAACCAGAGTTTAGATCAGAGTGGTGCTGGAAATGCACAAGAGGTTAGGCAGCATCCGAGGAGCAGGAAAATCGACGTTTTGGGCAAAAGTCCCTCATCAGGAATGGAGGCAGGGAGCCTCCAGGGTGGAGAGATGGTGATCCAAAAATGTTCAATTTATCAGTCCTACCTTGTTTGCTTTGTCCCTGCCTGCCCTGACTGTTTGACTTGTTTCTTTCCTCAACTGTACCTGTCTCAGATTGATCTCTTTCCTCACTATCTCCCTGGATCCCACCCTCCCCCCACCTTACTATTTTAAATCTTTCCGAGCAGCTCTAGCAAATCTCCCTGCCAGTATATTAGTCCCCTTCCAATTCAGGTGCAATCGGTCCTTCTTGTACAGGTCACTTCTACCTCAGAAGAGATTCCAATGATCCAAAAATGTGAATCCTTCTCCCATACACCAGCTCCTCAGTCATGCATTCATCTGTTCTATCCTATTCCTGCCCTCACTAGCTCATAGCACTGGGAGTAATCCAGATATTACTACCCTCGAGGACTTCCTTTTTAAATTCCTGCCTAACTTTTTATATTGTCCCTTCAAAAGCTCATCCTTTTCACTTCCTATGTCATTGGTTCCAATGTATACAATGACCTCCTGCTGGTCTCTCTCCCCTTTGAGAACATTCTGCACCCTCTCTGAGACATCTTTGATCCTGGCACGAAGGAGGCAACACACCATTCTGATTTTTCACTGCTGGCCACAGAAACATCTGTCTGTACCTCTAACTAGACAGTCCCCTAACACAGTCGATCGCTTCGAACCTGATGTACCCCTCATTACATTAGAGCTAGTCTCAATACCAGACACTTGGCTGTTCGTGCTACATTCTCCTGAAAATCTATCACCCTCTACATTTTCCAAAACATAATACTTGCTTGAAATGGGGATAGCCACTGAAGACTCCTGTACTTTCTTTTTGTTAACCCATCCACCTGACTGAATTTGCGACTTTTCTCCCTTCCTATAACTGCCATCCATCACACACCCTAGCTCGTGTAAATTCTTCACTGCCTCTAACTGTTGCTCCAACCAACCTATTCGATATGACAGGATTCGCAACCAATGACATTTATTGCAGATATAATCCTCAGTAACACGTAAACTCTCTCGAAACTCCCACATCCGTCAAGAAGAGCATACCACTCTACTAAAGGTGATTTTGCTCTTTCCAATCTACAGACCCAGAAAATAGCATCATCATATTGCTCTACAAAACACTGCTGCAGGCTAACTTAATACTTATGGCTTATATTTTTAAAATGTAATCAACAGACATATCCCAATAAATATAATCAACAAATAACCCACTCTCCTCACTATTGTAGATTTACATCAAGGCTATACCTAAAACTATTCACTTATCTGTTTCTGCGCTGTGGCCTCTCCCAAACAACTTCCTTCAAAATCAGTTGTAAATTTTGCTGTTTGTTAAGTTTTCCTACACACACTCCAATGTCCAGCAATACATTAATTCACAGTAACGGCACAGATTCACTGCTGTGTTTGTTAACGGTGTAGGTTTCTTTCTCTTTCTCCTTTACAGGCCATGTGCTCACTGCCTTTGTCTATCTTTCTCCCTTTTAAAAGTGCCATAGTTTTGACTTGTTTTTTTCGCCAAATTTCCTAAAACAATTGCAAAAGTATATAAAAAACAGTAATTACTGCTCCTGGAACTCGAGGAAATCACCTCCAACACCTAAAATACCTCAAAAAAAAGAGTTGTTACAGCTAAAACTTTTCCCATCCCCCATCTTACCCAGAATCCTCGAGGAAGACTGGTTGGCAAATCTATTCTCACCTTTCTGCTAAGGCTATATCTGAAATGTACTCCAAGAAAGTAATTGAGTGGATAATTAGTCATCCTTTACCCATCTTCCCCATAGAGGAAACATTACAAAGTGTTTCCCTGTCAAAAAATCAAGATTGTGCACTCAACATTGGCATAAATATGACTGAAATCCCACATTCAAATCCACTTTCTTAAATAATTCACAAGTTATTAATTTAAATTGGTTCTCTTACAGTGTGAATTATTTTTTGGATTACAGGTTGTTCTTCTGTAACACGACGGTTGCATTCTTGTGCAACTCAGTGTTATAGAAAAATCGCACTTTAGAAACAGTGCTTAAAGTGTTGGCAATGTAATCATGTCACAGCCAACACACATTTTAAAAGATTGCACTTTAGAAACAATGTTCCCAATTCATCAATCGTGTTATAGCAAATGCACATTAGCGAAACGCACGTTATAACGGAACGACCTGTAATACAAGAGTGACAGTACAAATATTTTGTGTTACATTTATACACATCCAAAAACATTAGCAGAGCAGCCTATATTCTAGCTGTCTTTATTACACATTCAACTTTCAGTCACACTTTATCCTTTGCATGTGAATGGTCTCATGTATTTCTGTACCTCTTGGCTTGATTATCTGACTGTGTTCCTTTTTAAATATAACTCCAGTTCACTTAAAAGTTTTACAATTGACACCAGCAGGAAAATCAAGTTCTGGAATTTAACATAATGATTTAATCTCACCAACTAATTTTGGTCATGATCTATAACATAATTCTATCCTGAGTGTCACCAATTAATTTT